>NC_137080.1:6349347-6389347 GCF_951640355.1 Cnephaeus nilssonii | reverse complement strand
TGATCTACTTATAAGGTCAGTCCCTGAAGTTTAGTTTTCATATTGATGAGGAAAAGGGCTTAATGTTACAGGATTGATTACAATAAATTTGAAAGCCAAGTAGGGAAAATCTATTCCCATCAATGAGTTTGTTTTCCAAATGTTGACAACATAGTCTAGAAGAGGAACTGCAAAAGGGTCAGCATGATATTACCCCAATGCTTTTTTTATTATCATTGTGTGTAAAAATGAATGCATTACGGATTATAAAATTAGATGCTCTAAATGAAACTATAATTCATATGAAGTACTGAAAGTAATAAATATTGACATTTGTATAGATACATCAAACTACTTAATAAATCACAATGAGCACACCCATGTGTACTCTGCACTTCTAGAATATATCTTAAAACTATCAGATACTCTACAAAGTACTCTAATTTTATTATTAATTTATTTATACCATTTGAAGATCTTTCCACATAGTTAAATTAAGTTTTAAATCGCTTGATTTTCCCCCTGCTCAATAAAAGATAAAACACATAATGACATAAAATAATGGAAAAAAAGAAATAACAGTTTTAAGTAAATAATGATGGGTATTTTTGGATTATATTTCCTTCCAATCTTTTTTAAAAAAATAAGCTTTATTGTTGTATAATTATACAATAAAAGTAATCATTTTTAATGTACAGTTTTGACAAAGGTATGCAGCTAAGTAAACATCACCACAAACTATATATATAAAAGGTTAAGCGACTGCTGACCAACCTACTGACTGGCTGGTAGGTATGACGCACACTGACCACCAGGGGGCAGACACTTAATGCAGGAGCTGCCAAGCTGCGGTGACTTGGCAGGGGCGGTTCTTGGGTGATGGACCCGGAACCAGAGAGGTGGGAGCCCAATTCCAGGGTGCATCACCTGAGAACCGCCCTCTTGCAATCTGGGACTCCTCAGGAGATGTTGGAGACCTGGTTGGGCTGAGGAACACCCCCCTGCCAGAGGGACCCTGCTTACTCTGCAGATGGCCTTTGAGCTGTGGGCACCACCCCAGGTGTGGCCTGCTGGGGAGAGACTGCAGGAGGTTGGCTCCAGGGCATGTCTGGCCCGTCTCACCCAGTCCCACCCTGTCGGCCACCTTCTAATTAATTTCCTTTCAATGTGCACAAATCCATGCACTGGGGCACAAGTAAAAATAGAAGGCATTTTCACCAGCCCTAGATATTCCCCCGTGGCCTGCATTCAGTCGCTCCTTGCCCTGATCCCTGGCAACAACTGGTCTTTCCATCTCTATGGCTTTGTCTTTGTCATATAGGGTGTAGTTCTCTGTGTCTGATTTCTTTCATCTGCATGATTCATGTGAGAATCACCTATGCTTCGAGTCTACCCATGGTGCACTCTTCTTATGGCTGCGTGGTATTCCCTTGTATGACTGTGTCATTTGTTTGTTCATTCACCACTTGAGGCACATTTGCTTTATTTCCAGTCTGGAGCTATTTTGAATAAAGCTGCTACAAATCTTCAGATATGTTTTTGCATGACATATATTTTCATTTTTCTTAAGCAAATACATAGGACTGGGATTTTTGGGTAGTAGGGTCATTGCGCTGTTAGCATTATAAGAAACTGCCAAACTCTTTTGCAAAGTAGCTATAGCAATTTTAATTTTATTTGTTCATTGAAGCAAAGTATAAAATTTTAGTTAACACATAGTCTCAGCAGCACTTGGTAGAGTTTGTCTTTTTAATTTTAACCGAGTTAGGGGGCAGGTAGTAGTACTTGTATGTCCTTAATGCCTAATGATACTGAGCACCTATTTATGTACTTATGTGCCATTTGTATATTTTCTTTTAAGAAGTGTCCGTATGATTTGCCCAGTCTTTATTGGGTTGTTTGACAGCATATTACCAAATTATGAGTTCTTTGTGTATTTTAGGCACAAGTCCTTTTATCAGATAATGTGTTTTGAAAACATTTCCTCTAAGTCTGTGGATTACTTTTTTATTTTCTTAGCAGTGTGTTTTGAGGACCAGTTCTTGGTCAGGATGCATTGTCTTTGTGCTTATGGTTGGGTTGGATTTGCTAATATTTTAAAAGGATATTTGTGTCTATGAAAAATCTTTAACTGTAGTTTTCTTGTGTATTTTTGTTTTTTTTTGGCCTTATTTTATAATCAAGATAAAGCTGACCTCAGGGAAATATGCCTTTCTCTTCTACTTTCTGGAAGAACTGGTGTTATTTCTTCCTTACATATTCAATTAAATATACAAATAAGGCAACTTAAACCTGAAATTTTCTTTCTGGGGTAGTTTATAAACTATGAATTCAATTTATTCAATAGCTATAGGTCTTTAATGTTATCACTTTCTTCTTTAGTAAACATTTTTTCTTATCTTTCAGGAATTTTTTTCCATTTTACCTAATCTGTCAAAGTTATTAGCATAAATATGTTTATAATATTTTCTTCTCATTTAAAATATTTGTAAAATTAGTAGTGATACCATCTTTTCATTTCTAATAATGGTAATTTATATCCTCTTTTTTTCTTCAGATAGTAGCTTTTGGTTACACTGACTTTTCTCTATTGTTTATCCAGTTTCTATTTTATTATCCTCCTCCTCCTCCTCCTCCTCCTCCTCCTCCTCCTCCTCCTCCTCCTCCTCCTCCTCCTTCTTCTTCTTCTTCTTCTTCTTCTTCTTCTTCTTCTTCTTCTTCTTCTTCTTCTTCTTCATTCATTTATTTTTGCTATTTTGGGGTTTAATTTCTTGAATGATTATTTTATAATTATTATTTTAAAATTATTTGAATGTAAGTATTTAAAGCTATAAATTTCCCCCTAAGCATTGCTTTTCCTGCATCCCACAAATATAGAGATGTTGTATTTTCATTATTGTTTAGTTGAACATACTTTCTCATTTTTTGACCCATGGGTTATTCAGAAGTGTGTTAATTTCCAAGTAGTTAACAACTTTATAGATATCTTTCTTTATTGATTTTTAGTTTAATCTTGCTGTGATTAAAGAATATACTTTATATTATCTCAGTCTATTTTAACCTATTGAAACTTGATTTATGGCCCAGAACATAATCTATCCATATGCAGTTCCATGTACAGTTGAAATGCTCCATGTAGTTGAAAAATCATCTCTATTCTGTTTTTGGGTTAAGTGTTCTGTAAATATCAGTTTGGTCGAGTTGATTTATCAGGCCTACAATATTTTAATGATTTTTTTTCTTGTTTTCTTCTTCAATTACTGAGAAAATATCGACATATCTAACAACCCCTTGGAACTTATCTACATAACTCTTCAGTTCCATCAATATTTGCTTCATATATTTTGAAGGTCTGTTATTAGATATGCACACTTTTTGAATTATGATGGATTCACTTCTTTATCTTGATGCAATGTCCCCTTAATATTCCTTGTTATGAAGTCTAGTTTGGTGCTAAAACAGCCACTCTGACTTTCTTCTGGTTATTTTTTATAGTATCCTTTTTCCCATTTCTTTTACATTTAATATACCTACATATTGACATTTAAAATTGGTTTCCTGGAGACAGCATAGAGCTGGGTTTTGCTTTATTATTTTTTACTTTTCATAAGACATTAGACACTTTATATAAATGTAATTATTGATATATTTTGGGTTAAATGTATCATCTTGCTAGTTGTTACCTGTTGCCATATCCGTTTTTTCCTCTTGCTTTTCCTGCCTTTCCTAGTTTTCATTCTAGTGCTTTCTGGGTCTCTCCTCAGCACTTGGCGTTTTTCCATGTGCATGTGTAGATCAGCATTCAGGCAACGACACTTGGGGACACTCTGCAGATCTCTGGAGCTGTCTGCATAGCTCCCTCTTCTCCGCTATCCAGTCCTGCAAATTTCAGACACTCTGGCTTTTCCCAACTCCAGATTAGTTTCTTATACTCACTGAGAACTTCCGCCTTTCTTTGTTTCCAGCCTCAATGATTTTGGTCCTAGCAACTGCCTCCAGGCAGTAAACTAGAATAATTGTAGGACGTACCTCACTTTCCCCCCATTTCTCAGGAAGCACTCACCTACATCACCTATTGTCCACTGTCTGAAAACATTTGTTTCATATATTTTGTCTGGTTTTCTAGTTGTGTATAGCAGGTGGAAGTTCCCATAGCAGTCAGCGGTTCATAGATGAAACCTTGATGACGATTTCTTTATTCTGCAGATATAGAAGTTGTCCATGTCAATCTTCAGGACATTTTGTATATGAGTAAATGATGATCCCCTTAGAAATTAGCTCCACTGTGGAAGAACGGCCCCCTCTCATTCCTTCCTAAACTTCATTCTCCAAACCTTAATTATTTTTCATGAAAGAATTTTCAGACTATAGAGTTGAATTTTTATTTTTCTTACCTGGAGCTTTTTAAGGGAATAAAAGTGGTTTTCTGAAACCCTATTAATTTAGCCTTCATTAGGTTGACTTTAGTATATAAAGGAATTTTAATTTTATGTTCCCATCAATTTTAGAGGAGACTTTAAAACCTTTTTATTTCATTTGCAAAATGTGATTTTTAAAATGCTTTCGGTCCTTTATTGGGACTGGAAAACATGTAAAATGGAATGGAAGTGTGAAGTGGGAGAAAAAGGGAAGGGGTAATTCAAATAGGAAGAGCATCAGGAAAGTCCCTGCTAGACGAATCCAGAATAGACACAGCGGCTCTGTCGTCACCTGTGGAAGAAGACGGGAACCATGAATAAAACAACCCCGTGCCACAGGAGGCAAAGCCAACTCCACCACGGCCATCGAGAGGGCAGAGAGCTGGCCTGTCTTCTCATGTTTGTGCAGCTTGACCCTCGGCAGACGTTCTGTGCCACCTTCTAGATATTTCCCCTCTGGCAGGAGCAGAAGGAAGGCTCAAGAGAACTGAGTTGCCTTCTCTTCTCACTTAGTGGGGGAACGGCACTGATGGGAGGAAATTGGTTTCCTGTGTGACTACGCAAGCCCAACATGCTGGAGACGCATTTTCTCTGCACAACCAGCTGGTATGATCAGATTCCTGCCTCGAGTCGCATAAATAACCTTTTCAAAGGTGCTTCCACAACGACTTGCACTTTATAAATCAAAATGTGCCGCTTTGCTTGAGGTAACAAGCTGCTTAAACAGGCCCATTTTAGAAAACCTTTTCTGAGAGTGTCTCTTTTCACTCAATCATTTCAAGTAGGAAACCTAGTGATTTTGGCATCAAGGGTATTTATTCAATTTCTTTTTATACTGTACTGTAAGAAACGAGAGTAATCATGCTCATTTTCTGTTTATTGTGGGTGATAAACTGCTCCCATTTCAACATCTCACAGAGATGCACTTAGGTTGCGTTCAGGCGAGGCTGCGTAGAGCTGCACCAGCTTCATGGCTAAAACCTTCTGTGTTGGCTTCTCTTTCGTCATTGGAGAACCAAAAAGCCCCTGAACTTCTGCCAAGGGGTTGGTTATGCTTCCTAGGACATCAGATGAGAAAAACTGGGGAGAATATTGGTCATTAGAAATGGAAAGCTAACGCAGTCAAATGCCTGGTCACTATTCAGTTTAACTAGCAAACACATGTTGGGTGACTTGTATGTGACATGCACTATTGCTGGAGGTCGAGGACACAAAGAAATAATGGAAAGCTCCTCCTCTTGTGGAGCTTATCATCTGGTCCCGTGATGTGCGGGTGCTATCCAAAAAGAGGGTCATTGCCAGGGTAGAGGCAGAGGGAACTGTAAGAGCACCGAGGAGGGGCGTCATGCCGCCCAGCAAGAAGATGCCTCAGATAACTACAAATATCCAAAAACTAACTCTCACCTTCCTGATAGCACTGCGCCCGAGTGAAATCTGTAAAACGGAGGAGTAGGATGCCTGGCCTGTTTCTGCAGTCCGCCAGTGCAGGAACTGTGCTGGTTAAAGAAGTCCTCAGTGATGGATCGGCTGGTGCACTGGGACCGCATGGTAGAGTCTCTGAAGGACATTGGACCAGCTCTTTGTAAGGCAAGTTTTTAAAAAGAATGATAATCATTATTTGTTTGTTTTGTTTTTACAATCTTCTAGCAACTGCTATTCATTTGATTGAGATACAAATATGCTTCAACACTTTTCTATGTTGGTAGAACCAACATAACCAATGGTTCTACTTCTGAATTATGCTATAACTGGTTTTACCAAGTTATTTGTGGGAACAGACAACTTTCTTGTGATAAAAATGCCTATAAGGTTTTGCACAGGAATAAAATAAGTTTGAGCTATCACATTTGCAGATGACCCTTCCCCAGGCCCGGGGTCTAGAGCAATTTGTCATTTTTCTAAAACAGCAGTTGGAATCCCATGCACCAGAAGACTGCTCTGCTGGGCAGGCAACCCAGCCAGGGAGGGGCTAAAACCTGGCTGACACCCTAACTCTGAATATTGCTTTGCTTCCCTCTCCTGGTTATAATAGTCAAAGTAACTCCCTTTGAAGACGTTGAAGAAGTAATCTGAGTTTATTTTTCAGATATAACTCACGTCATGAGGTAGGATAATTTATAAGCTATAGTGTTGGGTATTAGTTTGTAGATGCAGCAAGCTCTTGGGGTTTAGCTCTCCCTGAATGTCAAGTGTTTCTATAGTACTTAGGACAATTGGGTTTCTCAGCATCAAGTCACTGATTGCATTTTTAATGGTGTCCTCTTCAAGTTCGTTTCCCCTACATTTTAAGTTCCCTGAGGAGGTCTGCATCAACCCTGTACAAGTGGGAAATGGTGCTTGGAGCATGAGGCAGGCAGCAAGTTTGCAGGCAACATGCAGAATTTCAAATGCTCATGAGTAGAGCATCGGCAGGAAGTTGGTCAAGTGAGGCTTCAAAACAGATTAGTAAATCCCAGAGAAACTTCGACTGGAAAACTTGTGTGATCTGGATAATCTTGTGCAATATTCTAGAAATTCATAAGTTGGTAAACGTTTTCCTAGGTTTTTCCTCTGGTCTGGCATATTATTAAAATGCTGCCGATGGTGCAACTAGAACTTAAGCACAGTTTCTAGCGGGGCAGTTCTATTGCTTATTTCCTACTCTTTTAATTCTTTTGTGTTCATGTGGTCTCAGTAGAGCATCTATTAGGTCTCAGTCTATGGGTTGGGGCTTCTTTGTTTTATTCTTATTTGTGAAATAATAATTACAACAACAATATGAATTGATGACAGGAAGGAGAGGTTGTCCTTAGGATGCGTTGGTGTTATGAGTGCATAACAATGTCTAAATCTCCAAAATGGAGCGTCAATTTGGAATTTAGTTCCTTGATGTAAGGTGTTCTTCCTCTTTAAAATGTCTACAAGGTCAATTGATAGCAGCCTGGTCCTACATGTGAATTTTGACATTCTCATAGGTGCTCAGCTACCCTGCAGTATGGTGTTATGGAAATCCAGTGTGCCAACCAGCAGTCACTTGCCTTTCCCCAAAGTCAATGCCTTTGGTAGGAGCTGCTTTGCTATTAGAGATGGCTTAAAGTTATGGGACCAGACTCCACGCACCAGTGTCTAATCTATCTTGCAGTTGAGTTTATAGCAACAAGATGGTACTGCCTAGCTATATATGCTAAATTCCTTGCATAGGTGGCATTACAGTTCTACTCTAAATAAAGCAATCAATCAATATTTCTTCTCTGCTTACACTCCAATCTTCACAACTGCTTGTTACGCTAGCTAGATGGATTTACTTAGAGCAGTGAGAGACATTCAGCAAGTCCATCCAATTTCTTGATTTATTTGCTATTGATGCATAAAATAAGCTTGTCTGTGAAATAGCCAGGTTGAAATTGCTGTTCTCATGCATTTTCATTGTTATTATTTGGCTAGACTGACTCTTGAGGGTCAAATTAAAACTCATTCATCCAGAGCTACATGAGGGACGATAAATAGCTTCTTCAGTGGAAATCAGTGCTGGTACTGTATTTGAATAAAACTGTTACAGAATCGTAGACAATATTTGGGTTTGCGCAGTATTCTCAAAACTAAGGAGAAAGGGACATTCATATGAATTGTTTGTCTTAGAAACTTGCTTAGAATTTAACATTTAGATTTTATTGTCACTAAAAACGAAAAGGAATAAGCCATAAAACCAAGAACTCGATGACAGTACATGTGGAATTTCCTAGCACTAGCAAAAATAATGGTGCTATTTGTATTTTATATTGCCTTACGGTTGACAAAAGATTTTCACAAGCATTAATTCTTATGATGCCACATCTCAAGATATTTTTTAAAATAAACTGTTATCAGCTTGTTTAAAGACTTAGATAATTTTAAAAAGTTCTCAGAGTCATTATTCAGAAACACTTGAAGTCCTGCCTGCTTTTCCAAACTTTAATAATGCAGTCTTTTAAAAAATCATACATGTGTAATACTTTATAAAAATTATTTTTGCAAAACACCAAATGTAAAAAAAAACACATAAAAACGTTTTCAAAGGAAACAATACTTAGTCACTGTATTACTTCTTCCAAAATACACACTTAAATTTTTTTGACTCCTACACTTAAAACTATGTTTCCTATTGTGTAGTGATTAGAAATAATTCTAGACCAAGACCTTCATGTGTCAATGAGGAAGTGAAGACATACAAAGTTATGCCCTAGCCAGTTTAGCTCAGTGAAAAGAGCATCAGTCTGCAGACTGAAGGGTCCCAGGTTCGATTCCGGTCAAGGGCATGTATCTCAGGTGCAGGCTTGACCCCAGGCCCTGGTTGGGGCGTGTGGGAAGGCAGCCAGTTGATGTGTCTCTCTCACATTGATGTTTGTCTCTCTGTGTCTCTTTCTCTCCCTTCCTTCCATTCTCTAAAAACCAATGGAAAAATGTCCTGAGATGAGGATTAACAACAACAACAAAAGACATACAAAGTTAAATGTGTTTGCCAAGGTCACACATTCCATGTCAATGGACACTAGAAGCTTCATCTTATTACTCGTAGTCCACTGTTTGTTTTCCTAACACTAAAGCTCCTTAATATAGTGTCACAGTCTCTAGACAGGATTATATGTGCACACCAGTCTTATAAAATATTCCCCTGCCCAATATTCCATGTAAATCACCGCCTCCTTTCTCCATAGTGACTCTTGTTTTCCTCTCTTCCTCTGTTCTTCTCTTTGTGATCTTTTGCATCACTGAGCATTTTGTTATGCTGGTTACACTATTCAGTTACAAATTCCCTGAAGACAGAGAAAATATTTACAGGAGTCAGCTGAATTAGGCTTTGTGGATGTAAAAAATGCTGGTAAAGACTTTCCTAACAACTCTGTAGAATATGGTGTTTTTCTTATAAGATGGTCTCCTGACATCTTTCAGACTTAAGTTCCTTAGCGTTGCCTATGCCCCTCATGCATGTCATCTAGTACAAGTGGAAGCAAAAAAGAAACAAACAAACAACAACAAACAAACAAAACGGGGGGAGGGGAATAATAGATTTCAAATAACAGAAATTTGGATCTTCAAAATACTTGTATCTGTTTAGGACATTTTGTTCTTGATTTAAACAATATAATCCACAAGTCTCCTGGATTTATTTTGGTACAGAAATTTAAATAGGAGCTAAGAAGGGGGCTCTCACTCAAAAATCAATTGCAGCATTAGGCAATGAGCGTTGGCTTCTCTGGTTGGGAGCCAAAGGGAAGGCTGTGTTCTTGGCTTCAAGGTAACAGTGGATTCTGAGGCCTCTGGTGAGCGGTAGTGTAAGGCCTGGTCTGCTTTTCTTACTGTTTGTTAGACATGTACAGGCAATAAGTATCTTACCCAGGATGAAACACTGACTTGGCAATTAAATAGGTAATTTGATTCTATGGAAAACCCCTTTCCATCTCCTGACCCATGCACCTCAGTTATCCACAAGAGTCAAATGAACTTCACTTAATAGTGAGGTAAACAGAATTCTAGTATGGCGGCCATTACAGTAATTTCTTCACTGTTGTGCCATTTTTAAGGCCACTGTCTGGAGAGACCTGGTGACAAAGATAGCCAACATAAGACTAACTCCTCTTTCGGGTTTTTCTTGTCATTCATTCTGTTTAATCTATTCTTCCTGTATCTCCAAATACCACTCTTTGTCTGGTCTGCATCACTCCTAAAGGTGTATTTTCTTGTACTATTGTATTTTTTTCTAGTGAAAAAAAATCCTTTCTTTTTATTTAAGAATTTTGGACATATTATTTTTTATTTAGAAAAAAAAATCTCTTTTTATTTAAGAGCCTTGATCAGGAACTTGAAATATTCTACATTATCTGTTTCCTTTGGCAATAAAATTAAGTCCAGAGTGAAAGAATTGAGTAACCTACAGCATACCCATTTGTCAATGTAACATCCTGAGGAGCACACTTTAAACTTTTAAGCATATACATTTTTAAAAGATTTCCCTATAAATAGCTAATGGGGGAAAGCGTAATGTATGCAAGCTCCGAGTCATCCGTCTCACCCACTGCTGCTGTCACGAGAGAGGGAACAGGATTTGTCATTGGGGTTCCGATGGTGAAGCGTTCCCTTCCTGCATTTCAAACTGGGTGTGTTGCAAACATGGGCGAGGTTCTTTAGGAAACATATCTAAGGGACATTCTTCTTTTATTATAATTAGAAATAACGCTTAAACCATTAAAATAATAAATCTTGTCCATGGACATTATTGAAAAGGTACAATTTTTGATGAAAAGATTTAACCCTCTCTTTCTACAAGTGGGCACGAGGGGCATAGACCAAGAAAAGGTCATGCTGCTGTCACCTAGTGGTCAGCTGAGGAACTTCGTTCTTTGAGATGCAAATGAAATTGTGTTGAACAAGGGCACTGGGCTTTGTATAAACAGCCAATGCCTTCATGGAGATTTCTGTGACTCTCCGATGGGTGGAAGTGGGAGGGGGAGGGGGAACTTAAATTTTCATGGTCAACTTGGCTCTCTTTTTGCCTCTGCTGAACTATTTTTCTTCATTCTTTACCTCGTGGCTATTCATGCATCTCAATCCTGGTGTTGATACCATGAGGGAACATGGCTCTCTCTCCTTGATTGTCCTTCCACTCGGAGCAACATTAATGCAGACATTAAGTCACACTAAGTGGGACTTTTACTAATGATCTGTGGTCTGCATCGCTGAGAGGGCCCCTCCTTGTACTGCTATAGTAAACAACATGAGGTCATATATTAGGTAGTCCTGACCTTGTATTTGCCAAAGATTTTCTTCTTCAGTTTATTTTTATATAAGCTTTACATGGTTAACATTTAAAATCAGTACACGGTTAACATTTAAAAACAGCATGTTTTGAGTGTATCACTTACAGTTCTCTCTGGGTATATACACACATGCTCTACCACAGACACTCTTTTACACACCACACTTCATGGGGAACCTTACTTCCACCTACCCTTTACCTTCCTCACTTTTAAATATCATGGTCTTCAGTATTCAATGGTGTTAGAATTTCAACTTCAATCATAGCACATATTTCAGAAAACTCACGAGGAGGATAGTGTATTGTATTTCCTTGCTCGCTTTTTCTCCTTTCTGCTTGAAGACCTTCCTTCAGCCATACTGTAAGGGAGTGTTGCTTAAAGGGCTTGAAGGAACATCATAAAGCCTGTCACCTCACCTGAGCTTTTAGGTGAGGGAATGGAGACGCCGGACTGTAGGAGAGGTGCTTGTGGTGGCGGGATCCTCTCCCCAGGTGCCAGTGCCCCCACCAGGGGGTACTCTGTGTGAAAGGGAGGAGTCTCAGGATTGTCAAAGAAAGAGTGTTTCCCTTGGAGGCCTATCCTTCCTGGGGCTTCGATGCATCCCCAGCAGGGGTTCTGTGGACAGAATTCCCATCAGATCCCATGGTCATTAGGACTACCTGGGCCACTTTCTGTCATTGGTTTTGGGGGTAGGAAATGCCAGGGTTAGACTGCCTTCTTCTGTTGGGCAGGAGGTTGTAAGATGTCCTAACATTATGTTGTTGTTTTAGTCCTGGCTCCCTCATCAGTGTGTCTTCCTCTTACCATGTCTGAGAGTTCTTCTTTGACTTGATCCTGCATTAATTCCAGAGTTTATCACTGTACTTAGTAGGGATAAGCAGGGAAAGATGAGTTAGGCCTGCTATGTTGTGTGGACAGAGTCTCGTTAGATTTTTTTTTAAAAAAATAGTTAAATTGTTAGATTCTTAGATATCCTTTAGCCACCACAAAATGAGGGATTTCTCACTGGCTATTACCCCATGTATGCCTGGACTCTTGTCTTCCCTATTCCATCTCTAGTCCGCCCTAATTCTCACCTTGGGTTTTCTAGAGAATCACAGATCCTCTTTTAATTGAGCAGAGAACTCTGCTCTTTCCAGTCCCTCACCTATAGCTCTTTTTCTAAGTCCCTTTGTCTGTCTGAAACCCATCAATGGGCTTTAGTGGAACAGAAGAGCTTCCTGCTCCCTTGGCCAGCTCAAAAGATAGGCAGAGGCTCAGGGCAAGAGATCTTTCCTTTCACAGTAGCCTTTGTCCTTTGAAGACATTCACCGTTTTAAATAGTGTCTTCTATCACTCCTACGTGTTGTGTTAACACTTATGTAGATGGAGCATTTCTGCTCCACCTTTTGACCAAGGCCTGTGATCTCCTTCAAGGTTGGGATTACATTTCTAGCACCAAGCAGAGTGCCAAGCACAGAAAGGGTCGATAATAACTGTGTGTTAAGTGTAGGAATAAAAGGCAGGCTGTTAAGAGTCTTTCTTCCACCGTGTGAATAGGTTCAGCACGACAATAATAGGTCTGGAGGGATTCTGAAAGGTCAATTAGTTCATCTTTCTGCTTCTGTCCAAGAACACATACCAGATAACTAGGGAGCTAGTCTGAATTTAAGTACTTTAAAAGAAAAGAAAATTACAGTTTCTTTTAGTAGCCATTCCAGTGTTTAACAACTCCCATTGTCAGCAAGACTTTCTTTATATGTAGCCTAAATCTCCAACATTGCTTTCTTAAACCTTAGCAGGTAGAAATGTGCAACCAGGATTTGAATGGTCTTTATTTCTTTAATTACTTTTCAGCAAGTATTTACAAGGTAAATATTTTCTTTCCATGCATCAGTTGCCAGGTTATTGTTTATCAGAAAGTATATGCACTTATGTGTCCTTGTCACTTAGCTTTGAACTACCAATGCCTTGATCTTGGCTCCTTACTGTGGTATGTTGATTGCATTAATGGTTCCAATTTGTGCCACCAATGGGATGATGATACCAAAGTAGATATGAGCAAAGGCTTGGCAAAACACTTGCATAGCCTCTTTTCTTGTCCTTCACCCGGAGAACATGCCTAGGCTAACCTGATGGAGAAGAGCTTAGTCTTTCGAGGCGAGACCATTCACAATGAGCCAGCCTCCAGCCAATACCCCAGCTGATCACAGGCACATGAAGGAGCTCAGCCAAGATCAAGTGAGCCTGGCCCAGATGATCAGAAATTAGAGCTCAATGGACCCATATACTCATGATAAATAATGACTGAATATTGTTTTAAAACGTTAATTTTTAAGGTTGCTTGTTTGATACTCTCCTTAGAAAGAACTTCCTGGTTGTGGTGGAACTTGACCTCACAATGGGTTCCTCTTGCTGTTTGTGAAACGTGCTCGCTTCTCCAACCCTCATGGTCTTACCTTGCAGCCTGTGCATTGTCCTTACTGATTTTCTCTGAGTGATCAACCAGCACAAGTCACCTTGAATTACTGGCTTCTGACCCTCATCTCTTTGTTTGCCTCAGTATATGTTTTTGTATACTAGTGTCTCCCTGTGTTTTGTTGTCTCTGATCCTGTCTCCTTGCTTTATCTTTGAAGTCTTGCTAGAGCATTGCCCATTCCAACTACACTGATATATTATCATGAGATTGTATTCTGATTTATATCCAAAAATATTTCAGGGTAATAATGCCTCCTGGGAGTTAACTAATCATTTTGAACCTAATGCTAATGAGCCCAAATTTATAGACTTAGTCCGCATATAGGCCACTAGCTTTACACAAAAGAAATAACAAGTATTCCATTTACATTATAATCTTAAACAGGTCACAAATTACATAAATGCACACTCCATCACAAAGGATTCTAGGCAAAAGAGTGTGGGTAGCCCAAAGCCAATGATAGCCAATGTTGACACTCACATTTAAACATGCATTTTGGTGACTATGAGGCAGGGACAAATCTTTATCTGAGGATAATATAAGCACATGAAAATTACTTGTGAAGAAAAAATGAAAATTGGTCTGTGTAGAATTGTTAATCAAAGAGAGTCCATTTGGCACAACTATGTCTCATAAAATAATCCACAGAATAATTTTTTGAGTTTTGTATAGCACTATTTTTGAATATACTAAATATTTTTAAAATGACAACACATGTTTTTGCTGAATCCTCCTAGCTTTTACTATTAAGGAGGCTGATTACCAACTAGATCAAAGGTTGAGTGAATTCATGTCTCTGTTAAGAATTCTACTAAATATGGAGATATTCTTGAAGTAAAACAGATTTGGCATTTTTATCTATCTCCAGTTGTCTACATAATGCCAGGAAGATTAAAGGATCTTTATGTGTCTTTCTTCCCCTTAAGAATGAGGAACTGAGAAGCTAGTGGGTAGCAACTATGAGTGATAATTAGAATATTGCATATTCACTGAGGCCAGGAATGGGCTCCTGGGCTGGGGCAGAACACACCCAAGGCCTCTTTCCTGCCAGGCTTGTTTCCATGTTCACATTCTGACCCTACCTGAGCAGAGATATGCACGGTAAAATACATATGATAAATGTGTTTAGAAAAAACATATTTATCATATGTATTTGGCTCCAAGAAATAAAATGCATACCTTTAAGGAATCAAAGAAAGGTGCAGTGCTTTTTTAAAAAAATAAAAATGAGTTTTAATATCATTTTAAATTCAATTACACCAACTTTAAAGGTATCTATGTTTTTGCTCAACAGTCTTTGTATGCCCCTCATGTTAATTTCCCAGTTGTTTCAGAACAACCCCACAATCCTGTAGCTCCTTGCAGAAATGATATTTTCACTACCTACTGTGACTAGTAGACTGAAGCCCTCTGCCATGGATCCCCTCCATGTCTGTAGACATAAATGTGTTCTCCATCCTGCTCTTAAGACCCTTAATTTTGTTTTTCCTTCTTGATCTTCTTTAATACATAGTTAAACTTCTCCATTTCCCTGCCAATACTCCTTTAAGTTTAACCTTTTATAATCTCATTTTCATTGACTCTAATTAAGCTACATGGTCAAGGTAAAAGAATGACCTGATACTTGTGAAACCCAATGAGCTTTCTTGAATACTTAATGCCATCAGATACCTGTACCCCTTTCTTGAACCATTCTTTTATCTTCAGCTTCTGTGTCAATACAATAGACTCTGATCACTTTATGGATCTTTCATAGCTCTTTTCTATCCATGGGTTCCTAAGCGTGAATGTTCCCTAAAGTTAAGTCCTTGGCTCTCTAGCTCTCGTCAATCACTCGTCCCTAACTACATTCCTTAGTCCCTCATCTCTCTCTCACCCATTTCACTCCAAAACCCATATGGCTCAGCCTAGTCTAATGTCCTACCCTACCCAGCCCACAGAACATGTGCTTTATTATTCAGGCAAGTCTTACTGACCTCGGCAACTATTGAATAAAAGACAAGGCATTTTTTCTCCTTAGTATTCAGTTTGATGTATCGTAGCCAAAGCCACTACTGGTGATTGGACTGGACTGCATAGTCTCTGAGTCTTATAGCAGAAGAGAGACACAGAAGTTTGAAGAATGAGGATGATCAACTTTCAAGACACTGATACAAAGAATACAGCGTAGACAAGTATTTTTTTATTTGCAGTGTTTCAGAAATGTCAAATTAATCATTGTTAATACTATTAAGAAATAGCTCAGAAGAGGAAAAATTTTATCTTTATCTTAAAAAAAGACAAATGACAGTCATAAAATTAACTTCTATAAAAAAAAAAAGTGAACACTACTGCCATCTTGTGGATTCTGGATGCCAGGACATGGTCTGGTTCTGAGAATGTGCGCTCCCTGACTCGCTGTGAGGTTGAGGCTGTGCTCACAATAGCCCTTTAATGGTTTCTTTTGAGTGTGGCAGCGTGAATTATAGTCACAGGGCCTCAAGAATACCCACATGAAAAAATAGTCAATTTAGAATAAAATAAAAAATCCTTTTGCCTTGAATGACTGGCATAGTTTGGGCACCTATCTGATTAAGTAGCAATGAGCTTTTGAACAAAATAATAGTTGGCTCTGATTTTGCTTCATGTTCACAATAAACCATTTAAAAATGTACCCAGGGCCTCCTTTACCTTTTTAAAGTATAATAAAAAGGAAAAATGATATAATAATGTATTTAGAAGTTTTTAGGATTCTTGAATCAAAATAAAAGTATCTTTTAATGTACATTTTTATTTTACATTCCCAAAAATGTTTCTGACTCTCATTAATGGTTATATTTGCTTAAACACCCCCCCCACACACACACACCCCTGCAGTAATTTGTTTTCTTTTCTCTCATTCCATATTTCTCCCATTAAAAACATGTTAAGACCTCTAGGGCAGAAATTCTGCCCTTGATAACATGGTGCTGGCCAAATATTAATAATAATTTACACTTATTAATTGATTTGTCTTCTGGATCTCCTTCTATGGAAGCTTTTACAGATATTCCCTGGTATAACCGAGGATATGAAAATTGCTTTTATTCCAGACAATGCTTATCTGCTAAAGTAAAAAGATAATACAATCATTTTGCACACATAATAGGAATGAGGAGGAATAATACTGCATATATAATTATGATAGGGAATGGGGAAGACTATGATTATATATGTTTTATTCTTTCACATTTGGCTCTGGAATGGAGCTGCTGAATGATATTGGAGGCATCTTTTTAAATAAAGGACCAATAACTAGCTTTGAAAATTTTTAATTTGCCAATATCAACTTAAGCATTCTGTTAGGGTATAATGTAAGGGGAAAAGAAGAGAAGTAAGAAGTTGTGATTGATGGAAAACCTTGAATTCAGAATTTCATCTCAGAATCAATAGCAATGCACATTGGGACACAAACAAGGCAGAGAAGGGTCTACGGAGAGAAGGGACATCAGGAACTCTAGCATCACAAGATTCTAAGGATTCAAAAAAAGACGTTATTGGTACCAGACACTGGAATAGGGAGACACACATACTATTCTACAGAAAGAAATAGCAGGATTTTGAGCATATTGTAATGAACAAAAAAGGCAATATGTGCTGCAAAGATAAATGTTGCTCCTGAGACAGTAAATCTGGTAGACATGGATTTGGGAGAGTAGCTAAAGCTGTAATAAGAGACCTAGTCATTTAAGTACATGCGTGGAATCAAGAGAAAAAGAGTTTCCTGGATCATTGACCTGATAAGAGAATAGAAGGATTTACTTTCCATGGGATTGGTAAGACTAGAGCATATAGGTTCAGGAGAAGTGTCTGACAATGGCATGATGATGACAACTGCTTTAGTGAGTATACACACAACGTTTAACTAAAATGCAGAATAACAAGAATATCTAAGGTCAAAGGAGAAGGATGACTACAGGGAAAACACGAACCAGAGAAAGTCGATTGGTTATATTTATTTCAGAACCAAACAGACTTTAAGGCAAAAGCTTGTTTAGGAGTAATGATGACTCTTACATGTGGTAAGAGAATTAATTCTCATGCAAAAATATCGTGTTTCTGAAACTGGACATAGTTAGCTACATAGCCACACATTTTATGATGTAAAATTGTCAGAATTTCCAGGGGAAATTTCCAAGTCCACAATCATACTGGAATACATGTATCTCAGATGTTTTAACATGTAAGGGACAAACTTAATAAAACCATAGAAGCTGAAACAAAA
This sequence comes from Cnephaeus nilssonii, assembly GCF_951640355.1. Taxonomy (NCBI): domain Eukaryota; kingdom Metazoa; phylum Chordata; class Mammalia; order Chiroptera; family Vespertilionidae; genus Cnephaeus; species Cnephaeus nilssonii. Next base: position 6,371,475 of record NC_137080.1, on the reverse strand, counting down.
GCAATGAATGAGCTTCATGTAATGGACACGTATAGAACCTTGCAGCCCCAGGTACAGCTGTACCTTCAGACATACAGGGAGCAAATATGGAAACATCACTGACTGGGCCACAAAACAGAATCACCAAAGATCATAGCATCAGTATCAGGGCCACATTTTCTGACCAATACAGTTGGAAATCAAAATCAAAATGACAAGATCATAAAACATGCCCTTCTAAATAACTCATAAAACAAACAAACAAACAAACAAACAAACAAAGTGAAAATGTTACATTATCAAAATTTGTGAAATGCAAGTTAATCAGCTCTTAGAAGGAAAGATCTTACCTCAACATATGTCTATTAGAAAGACTTAGAAAGTAAATAACCAAGCAGGCAAATCAAGAAAGTAGGGGGACAGCAGAGTACATGTCAAGAAAACAAAAGGAGGCCCAGCCTGCATGGCTCAGTGGTTGAGCATGGACTTATCAACCAGGAGGTCACGGTTCGATTCTTGTTCAGGGTTGCAGGCTCATGATCCCCAGTGTGTGGCATGCAGGAGGCAGCCAACCAATGATTCTCTCTCACCATTGAGGTTTCTATTTCTCTCTTCGTCTCTGAAATCAATAAAAATATATTTAAAGAATAAAACAGAAGGAAAAAAATAATGAAGTCCAAAAATAAATAAAATAGGAAAAAGGTAAATGGATAACATTGATGGAAGCAAAAGCTGTTCCTGCGAAAAGACTAACAACACAGGGAAAACCCCTGGCAAGCATCATCAAGAGAAAATAAAGAAAAGTAAAAAACAAAACAAAACAAAACAAAACACACAAGCAAACAAACAAAATACCAGGAGTGACAGAGGACCTGGAACTATAGCATCAGTAGGAGGTAGACGCTGTGCATCTTGCTCAGGGCTGTGTCTTCCATGAGTAGCCAAGTCCCTGGTAAAGTGGGCTCTGAAATAACAATTATTTAAAAACTTCATGGACCAGGCAATCATCTCTGATAGTTGTGACATTAATCACTAATAAATGGGACAAATTAATGTATTCGTTTTTTGGTTTTTTTTTTAATGACAAGATAGCTGAGGGAGAGAGGCATTTTCTAAGGAATGAAGAGGTGGTTTGGGTGAGCCTTGGCAAAGGAGTATGGGGCAATAACATGAAAAATATAAATTCTGGATGTGTTATGCATGAGAATTCACATGGTTGAGGGGGTAATCCATCCCCCAAATGGGATGTTACAGAGCTTTCAGAGGCATAATTATGCTTTTCAGGTAGTAGGACCACAGTTTTGTTTTGTTTTTGAAATGTGCTGGATTGAGAACAAAAGGGGATGTTCTAAGTGGTGTTGCTGCACATGAACATGGAGAGCTACACATGAACATGGAGAGCCAGTCCTCTGCAGGAGCAGGTGCTTAGAGCACTGTGTCCTGCAAAGGGTCTAAGAAGGGAAAACTGTCACCAACTTACATGTACCTACAAACACAATATTATTGAAAGACTAGAGGCCCAGTGCACAAAATTCGTACACTGGGGGGTGTTGTGTCCCTCAGCCCAGATTGCGAGAGGGCACAGGCCAGGTCGAGGGACCCCACAGTGCACAATCGGGGCCAGGGAAGGACGTGGGAGCTTGGCCAGCCGGGGAGGGAGTATGGGAGGGCTCCAGCCCATCTCGTTCAGTCCTGATAGGCCAGACCCCAGCAGCAAGCTAACCTACCGGTCGGAGAGTCTGCCCCCGGGTGGTCAGTGCATGTCATAGAGAGTGGGTTGAGTGGCCTTAGCATATCATTAGCATATTATGCTTTGATTGGTTGAATGGCCAACCGGATGACCGGACACTTAGCATATTAGGCTTTTATTATATAGGATATTCCCTAAAGACACAGAGTGGGCAAAAGTAGGTTTACAGTTGTGAGTACTTGAAACAAGGAGTTTATTCTTATATTATTATTAATTACTGTACTATTTTCCAAATGAACAACTGTAAAACTACCTTAGGCCCTCTCTTCTTTCTTTAATTGTTTGAAATGGTGCTAAGTTCTGGCAAAAAGAACATGAAAGGGAAACAGTGAATAACATACACAGTACACATATTTATCACATCTCCATAGGCATAGTCATTTTGGACTCTGACATATTAACACTCAATGCCTCCTTTTAATGTTTATTGCTAGGAACAAATGTGATATTGAGTGAGTATTGATTTGGATATGATTGTACTGTCCATGGTGAATTTTATATCAGAAAATCAAACCCTCTTTGATTGTTCTCTGAGGAGGTTGATCCTTACCTGAATTTGATCAAGACAAATCTGGTTACGTGCCTGTTGCCAATGGTCCTTTAAGTAAACCTTAACATGAAACGCAGTCTGGTTTATTTCTTAGGCTCTTAGGCTCAAGAGATTATAGAATAGATAAAATTAGGCACATCCCAAATTCCTAAAAAAAATAAAATAGATTTCAGACTTTAAAAACATTTATTCTCTTGGTGTTCTGATAGTTGTCAGGTGACTGACTCCTGGTATTACAGGCATAAGAGTGGAGAGAAGCAAATTAAAAGCTATTGTTGCAGGAAACTCTCTCACAAGATGGATTTGGAGGTGGAATTCTGTGGCGGGAGAACCACAGTGAAGGCCAACAATTAAGATTGCACAGACTTCCTTTCAGTTAAATAAAATTTGCATCTTGCTCAAATTAATTGGGATTTTATAACAGATGGAGCCAGATCTCAGGTCAGCAGAAACAAAGTTTTCAGTTGATTGATGAGACTTGATGAAAATTTCCTACCTCCTTTATATAATACAAGCACTTCACAGAGATAATTCAGGTACGTCCATGTAGCTTGGGCCTTAACAAGGGGCACAGGCATCAAAGCAAAACTCTAGCAGTGTTTCCTGAACTAGCACATCTGACACTTTTCTTCTCTCAGTTGTGTTGGCTAAGAGACAACACAGTGGAGGTGGGTTTCTCTCCATGCCTCCGAAAGCATAGCTGATGCATCGTCCCATTTAAGGACATTTATTTCAGCTTTTTGAACTAAGAAGATCAAACTGGCATCTGTGAATACTAGTAGACTTTCTTGATTTGTATTAAGAAAACATTACGCCCAACCTACCACCACATCTATAATAATAAAAGCATTATATGCCAATCGACTAAACGGCCAAACAGCAGAACAACTGTCTGGACAACCACGCTATGACACACATTCATGCCAGGCCAGCCAAGGCGGGTGCGATGCAGTTGGTTGGGCCCCCTCCTCCCCCCCCCCCCCCCCCCCCCCCCCCGCCATTGCCCATGATCGCCCAGCAGAGGGAAGCCCAGACTACTTGGCCAGCAGTGCTGCAGTGGATAGGCGGGGCCTCCTTCTGTGCAGGCGATCAATCACGAAGCCCTGGCCAGGTGGGTGGGGCCTACTTCTTTGGGGCGATCGATCACGGAGCCCTGCAGTCAATTGCACCTCAGAGGGAGGCCCAGGCCCCCAGCTGGTGCTGCTGCAGTGGATGGGCACGGCCTCCCTCTGTAGGGCGATTGGTTGCGGGGTTCCTGGACTGTGAGAGGGCACAGGCCGGGCTGAGGGACCCCCTCCTGAGTGCACAAAGTTCGTGCACCGGGCCTCTGGTTTATTATAAAAGTCTTGGCTTTGTCATCTGCATGAGTTAAATTTCTATAAAGTTTCGCTAGAAATGTCTTTGGCAATCTAGATTTTTTTTTTTTTTTATAAAGGATACTAGTTTTTTTTATAAGGCTTGAAAACAGCAACTTTACATGCTTCTGAAAGATTGAAAAGATTGAAGGGAGAGGCAATTGCAGGCACCTACGGAGATATTTTTCTGAACATTTCTCTGACATACCTACTCAGTTTGTTGTCCTTTGGTGACCTGTATTGTGAGCTGCTGCTCACAGCAGTGGTTGAATATACATTTGTCATTGAAGGGACTAAAAATGCCCCAAGTGTTACTGGCCTGGGTGTAATAAAACAGACAGCTGAACTCGAACTGATTGAAATGCAGTCTGGCCTACAGCTACAGGCAAAGTTAAAGACACAGGCATGGCAGTGCTTATAAATTGACTTAGCTTTTAACACTGGCTCCATGCAGTGTCCACCATCCTTGGATGTATGTGTCTTGCTGAACTTGAGGTTATACTGAGAATGATATTCACCAGAAAGAGCTTAACAACCGAAAAGATCATGGACATAAACTATTCCTTTAGATACACCCTGTGAATGTGTTATACACATGTGTGCACACAAAGACATGATGGCTATTGAAAAAGGATGTCCAAGGACAAGAAAGGAGCAATAATGATACGTAGTTGTTTTTATTGACTCATTTAACATAGAATCTTTATCAAGTCCCAGCGTGTGTGGGGGGCAAATGTAATGTAGGGTATGGGTTAGATTTCTATATTTGCATCCGAGACTAGAAATTAGACTCTGGCAAGAACACAAGGGACACCTTCAGTGTCTCATCTTGAAAATGTTTTGGGAACAATCTCTCCAACGCCATCTTTTTTTTAAAAAAAAAAATATTTTATTGCTTTTTTACAGAGAGGAAGGGAGAGGGATAGAGAGCTAGAAACATCAATCAGCTGCCTCCTGCTCCCCTCCCATTGGGTATGTGCCCACAACCAAGGTACATGCCCTTGACCGGAATCGAACCTGGGACCTTTCAGTCCAGAGGCCAACACTCTATCCACTGAGCCAAACCGGTTAGGGCTCCAACGCCATCTTTACTGACTCCCTGTGGCAGGGTATCGCCCTAAGAAACATGCAAAGGAGTTGCTGTTATTGTAACAGGAGATTTCCAAGGTTTGACCAAGTGCCTGGGGCCCATTTCCCAGTGTCATTTATAGATGTGGCCATGAACGGACGTGATTAGATGCCAGTCTGATTTCGGAAAGGCCCCTCTCATCATAGATCTGCCTCCAACACCATAGAGACAACCCTCTGTCATTCCAAGCCCCTTGCATTTATACTCATGTAGAAGATGCCCAACCGATTAAATAAGAAATGCATATGGGTATGCAGGCCCAGGCAGGCTGCCACTCCTACCTGTCCTGGGTTGAAAAGGAGGAGGGGGTCCATTGAAAGTGATTAGAACAGGAAAGATAAATTAACAAATAACCTACCTGCGTGCTCAGTGGGGGAATTTAAGACACTTTCCATGGCACCTTATTGGCTAGCTGGCATGTTATCCTTGTCCTTTCAGGAGAATCCCGTAAGGACCGAGACCATGACTAATGTCCCAGGGGAGACACAAGACCAACAGCTTAGGTGGAGGGAAAGGGAAGATCTCAATCTCATAAGAGAACGTTCTTATGGTCAGACTTTTCACAGAGTGATATGTCAAGTCTACAGTAACATTTTCTAGTGAATTTCATAAACCTGAATGATAATTGATGCAGAGAGTCAGAAACCAAAAAGAAGTCGTACATAATTCTATGCCGAAGTATGGTTTCTGAAGATGTGTTCAAATACAAGTATGCGTTGTTCCACTGGCTCTTTTCTCCTTATCTCTTTCTTAAATCAGAAGAAGGGAGGGAGTGGGGATTTCTACAACTTTAAGCATTGTTTACTCTATGGTTACCTTTCTAATTAGACATTAGCACCGTTTACATGCAAATAAAGCAGCTACACAGGTTTAGGTGTGAATCTGCTGGTACTTGTTTCTGTAAGTGATCACAGCTAATTTTGGTAAATAATTTATATTGCACTCAGAGGCATAAAGTGAATTTACAAATGAGGAAAAAAATTATGACAATTGTTTCACACACTGACATTTCTTCACATTTTGAATCTGAAGGTTGTTAACTCTCTGGTTGGCCTTAATTATTCCTGTGTTGTGGTAATTCTTTTCAAAGTGATTATCAGAAAGTCATCTTGACTTTTTTTCATCAGCTTGATGACACCAAAAGCATTTTTTGCTAATATGCTTTTAGAGGCTACATTATAAAAGTTGCTTGTGAAAATATCCTGTTATTGCACATGCAGCTTGGTAATTGAATTTAACGTTAGCAAGTATAATTTAGCCATTTGTTTTGATTTGGAGCACATAACTCACCAAGTTACAAGTCTTCTCAATTACCCCATGTGAAATGTAACTCTTTTAGTATCTGTAGGGTATTTCCTTGGATTCTTAACATAGAGATCCAAACACAGACTTTACTTTTGATAACTAATTGATTAACTAATGATCCAGCAATTATTTAGAGAATGCCTATACATACTGAGTCCACGTAAGTTCTTGGAAATATATGTATGGGTATGAGCCCTACTTAAAGGGATCTCAAGGTCTGGAGGGAAAATAAAAATGTAAACACATACTTAATATATAATTACATGCCTGCTATAATAGAAATGGTCATGAGAAGCACTGGCAATAGATTAGGAAAGTAACGAAACACACAGCTCAGCAGACAGGCTAAGTGCAAGGACAATGGAGCCAGTCTACTGGGCTTTGAATCTTAGCTCTACCATTTGCTAGCTACATGGCAGATCCCCAACCTATAAATAAGACATAGTTAATAGCACATAACTTGTAGAGTTGTTGTTGAGAGGAAAAGTGAAATAATATTTGAAAAACACTTAGAATACAAACCACAAAGCATTGGTCATAGTACGTGCCTTTAAAATGTCTGTTTAATTTTGCTAGAGAGTTGGGGGTAAGGTCGGGGTATGTTAATTGAATCTTGAAGGATGGGTGGGGATTTGTCATTGTAGATAAGGGGCTTGATCAGATGGGCAGCTTTTGAGGGTGCCTCTCTGTCTAGGGTGCTAAAACATCACTTGGCAATTAAAAGATGGTGAAATGGTATTTATTAGAACTCCTCCCAGGGAGAACACTGATTGTGGTTGTAAAGAATGCTATGAAAAGCTAATTGGAGTAGAGGAGAGGGGCTCCCAAGGGCTATTCTCGTGGAACAACAGATGGCCACTAAGTGGCTTCCTAGGAGGTGGGTCTGCTTAACTGTGAGGTAGTTATTTGAATGAACTTTCAGTCTTTCCTCTACATTAATATTAAGTAGACACAGTGCCAATTGCTAGCTTGCCTTAAAACAAAATTACATGGTTATTCCAGACAGGGCAGAGCCTGGGTATGGGCAAGGATGCAGGAGCAAGTGTGGTGGAGCAATTCAGTGTGGGGCGTAGAAAGCTTCTGAAAGAGTAGCAGGAGGTGATGATGAGAAGATAGATGGGAACACAGCAGGGAGAGGGAGAGGAAGATAGAAACATCAATGATGAGAGAAAAATCATTGATCAGCAGCCTCTTGCATGCTCCCCTACTTGGGATCAAGCCCGCAACCCAGGCATGTGCCCTTGACTGGAATTGTACCCAGGACCCTTCAATCCTCAGGCCGACACTCTATCCACTGAGCCAAACTGGGTAGGGCCAAAGCTAACCCTCTTTAAATGTCTAACTTGGGGTCCTAAAATCAAGAGACTCCTTGGGAGAAGACAAAGTAGATGGGGAGAAGGAAGAGAATTGAGTTCCCTTTTGATTTTATGGAGTCGGGCTTAGCTCTGGTCAAACTGTTTTGATTGGTGAAATTGTTTTTTTTTATGTTGACATCTTTTTATTTCCTCCTTTACCATCAGCCATTCTCCTGGTGTCTAGTCTCAAAAATCCTTTGTATCCATCTGGGTCCAGTCAGCAGACAGAAACTATACAGTAATTTAAAGTCTGGAAATTTTACATGATTTATTATTAAGCTCTGATAGGGAAGTAATTATAAATGTATACAGAGAACTGTAAAATATACCCTAGGACTGAAGGAGAGTACCTAAAAAAGGACCAACTTGGAAGGGGATGTCCTCCTCCCCCCACAGGCCAGTAATGCCAGTGGTCTTGATCCAGCATCTAGAAAGAAGGATTCAACAATCTGGAGAAGGGGCTGTGTGTAAGTTAATAAAGAGTCCAGAGACGAAACATAATTTTGAAAGGCATATGGCGGGGTTTGGGGGTGGGTGGGTGGGGGGGCAGATGAGCTTGGCTGAAGAAACCAAGTTCTCCTTGTCTCAGGAACCCTTGCTTTTTATTAACACAAATTGTCCTAAGGCAAGGTGGATATATGCACATCAAAGGGTAGGGTTAGGTACAGAATCCATTGTCAGATTGGGGAATTACCTCTGGCTATTCAGGTGTTTGGCCAACAGGAGGCAATAACATGTAGATTAAGATGCCCTGAGCTGTCTGGCAGCAAGCAATCATCCTTTTCAGGTTTGGGGGAAATGCCTTTAGCCATTCCCAACAGGCGATAACATATGTGACTCAGCCCTTGTTGAGTCCCCAAGTTCCATCAACCTTTTGATGAAACTCTTGCAATTATGACATGCTGGAATTGGCTTCTGGCAGGCTGGGTTTCAGTCCTTGTTGGAAAAGGTATGATTGTAGTCACTGGATGGTGGGGAAGTTTCTGGATTGCCCAGGTCAGAGCTGGTGAAATTGCTGGGAAACCAGAAAGCAGCCTCTGCGGGTGTAGGGAAGTCAAGGCCACCGTACATCTCTAGGGTGTAGGTGAACTGGGGCTGATGGGTGGATAGACAGAGAGGTTTAGAGTGCTGTTGGGGAAATGGGACCAGACTACATGATGTTAGCATTGGGAGGACTGCAGGAAGGAAGCCACTGGAACCAGGCCAGAGCTATGAGGTCAGCAAGGGACTGTGGGCTCTAAGGCAGAGCAGAACCCACAACACTGTGGAAGCAACAGCAACAGCAACAACAAACATGGCCCAAAGACCAGATATCCCTTCAGTGCCTCCCACTGACTAAGCTTAACATCATGCTCATGTAAAGGAGAAATGCTTAGAGTCCAGGCCATCCTCACAGCGTAGGTCAGGTGAAGGGTGGATTTAGAGCTAAGAGGCAGAACACCGATAACTAACCCAGTTCTCATCAGGATAGAGCAATTGTGCTCACACATCACCAGTTTTCCTCCTTATCCTTACACGCAGTAGTCTTATTCCTCCGTCAAAATAATTTCATGTGAATGCCAGCAAAGAAAAAGCAAATCAATTTAAATACTAATTGTAAACCATTATCCCCGAGTATCTCCGTTTTTGTTCATTTTGTTTTGTTTTCTTTGTTTGTTTTTGCTGCTACATTGCCAGTTATTAGCACAGAACCTGGCATGTGGTAGGTTTGATCAATAATCATTGAATGAATTTATCCCAGAAATATTTACACTTATAAAAAAAAGAGGTATTAACTAGTACTGACAACCTGTTAAGTGGTAGAATTTCAGATAGTGAAAATAAGTGCAATGAGGAAGGACATAGAACAAGACACTCAGCATCAGTAAGAAACGTGACTTAGGAGGAGAAAATAGTTTGTTTTGTTGGTGGGTGGAGGCTGGGTGCTGATACTTGGATCAATTCCCTATCTTACTTCTCTGCTTTCCTGGCTTCTTTCCTTCTTCTCTTTTGAAATTACAGATTCACTGGACCCTCCAAATAATTTCATTAAGTGTTTCTGAATAGAGAGAGAAGATGGATGGGTCCCCTGGGCTTGGAGCTATAAGCAGAAGCAGTGGGGACTATTTTCTTGATTAAAATTAATTTTAATTGGGGAATTGTCTTCATTAGCAGAAATGAATAAGTGCCTTATTGAGAATGTGTTAAAATCTGTTCCATATCTATATTTTTGCTTTTTTTCTTTGTCAGCTAATATGATTTAAATTTTGTAATTGCCAGGGGAATCAGGAAGCCTTGAATTTATTATCTATTCATGTGTCTTGACTATTTATTAATTTATTTATAATAACCCCCCTTTTTCCCCCCAAAAAGTGATTTAAGGCAAACATAATTAAACCACATCAAAGATTAATAAAAAGGAAGAAGGAATAGAAACACATAAAAGAAGGGGGAAAATCTCTACCCCAAATGAGAATAATATGGTTATCGTGGAGAATGAAATTGTTGGGTGCCATATGCTGGCTGCCTAAAATATTTGTTTAGTTAGAAAAATAATTGCTTTGAGATCTCAATATCTAGAATAGGCTCTCACTCTGCCATATGCTAGCTGGGTGGCCTTAGCAATCACATTCTAGAATCTCAATTTTCTTATCTATAAAACTGAGGTAGTATTGACATATTACTGGGAGGAGTAACGTGTCTTGCATGTGTGCCTGTGTTGTAAAGACACTATGCATACCTGAGATGCTACTGTGAGGGAAACAATATCTATATGTTTGTCATATTAAATATGTGGGTAGTAAATTGGCATTTAGTTATGAAGAGCTTAACTCATGTTTTCCCTCAACAATAGTGATAATCCAATTGCTCTGAGATACACAGTAGGGTGCCTATACTTAGGGTTCAGATGTTCTCAAAAAGAAAACTCCTGGTGAAATACTTGGCTGAGAATTCACAGCCCAGCACCACAGGATACAAAAGAGCCAAAGTGGCCTAGATGTTTTTAGGGGACAATATTATCAATCAGTTCCCTCTGCCACAAAGAATCACCCACAGAATGGTTAATTTTAAATATTACTGCCTCCTGCCCTAACCGGTTTGGCTCAGTGGATAGAGCGTCGGTCTACGGACTGAAGGGTCCCAGGTTCGATTCCAGTCAAGGGCATGTACCTTGGTTGCGGGCACATCCCCAATAGGGGGTGTGCAGGAGGCAGCTGATCAATGTTTCTCTGTCATCGATGTTTCTAACTCTCTAACCCTCTCCCTTCCTCTTTGTAAAAAATCAATAAAATATATATTTAAAAATATTACTGCCTCCTGATAAATTAGCTACAAAACACACCTTGAAATACATTGTAGCTGTATACCCACAATGAAGGTGCCTTATTATTCATAAGGGCCTTTAAGGATATCAATCCCAATGAGAACTTTCGATTTTGGATTGACTGTGAGATTAATTTACAGCTTCATAAAATAACCTTGAGGGCAAAACTCTGGAGGTTCACCTTCAGATTAGGGTGTTCCCTAGGGCCCTGTATGGTGTCTGGAACAAAAAGTAGGTATTGAATGAATGCATTGACTAATTGGGGCTTCATATTCTAGGATCCCCAGGAAAGCCATCTGAGGAAGCCAATGACACCTGCTCTGAGATACCCATTATCTTTCTTGTTGCTTTACTTGCCCAGAACCGAGATGGCATAATTAAATACTAGTTTCTTGGGATTCTGTCTGGGTTCTCCTCTCTTCTTGCTCACCATGTGTGTGATTGCATCCACTCCTTTGGTGTCAATCATAATCTCTATGCTCAAGAGTCTGGGCCTCTCTCTGGAATTCTCGTTCGTAGAGCCAACTGCCTACCACAGAGCCAGCTGAGACAGTTCCCCTTGCACGTGTCACAGGCATCACAAATTCAACATTTCTGAAACTCATTATTTCATTGCCAATATTTCTCTCCAACAAAAATGACCTCAGACACCTGGGGCTTATTTTTGATAGTTCCCTCACTATTTCCCCATTTTCAGCCAATCATCAAGTTCTTTTAAATTCAATCTTCCCCCCTGAACATCTATCAATTGAATCCCTTCTCCCCATTCTCTCTGCTGTTATCATAGCTCAAGTCACCATCACTCTTTTCCGTGATTTTACTTGATAGATCATGCAGCTACCAATCCAGTCTTCCTCATTTCTGTCCACCATTCAGTCTGGAGGATTATTCTAAAACCCAGATCTGATTACATCATGGCCCCTATCCATCCTTCGTCTCTTTTTAGCAGTTACTTACTTTGAAACTTCTTTGATTTCCTGTGAATTAGATATGAAAAGTGTGAATTATACAAGGAAAGTAGTTTCATTTTTAACATGAAAATGTAGATTGTACATAGGAAGGGTACAGTGCTAAAACCCTTTATATGTTAGACCTGTTGAGTGAACAAATGGAACTTATCACAGAGTTGTTGAACATCTGAGACCACAGGGTAATCACGATGTTTTTCTAGTGTTGCATTCTGATTCCGTCTCCACCCTCCTAGGTCCATCTGCTTTCACCACTTCCACGTAGAACCATCAAATCATTTGCCACCATCACCACAGCAGAATCCCTTGACCACTGGGAAATTGTTTCTAGATTATTCTATCTTCTTCCTTGCTTGCTTTTGGAGTCCCATTTTTTGCAGTTATTTCGCACTGTGTGATTAATCTCTATTTCAGGCCTGTTGCCTTGATTACATCTCTCTGTTTTTCCTAACTCTGTTGAGAGTCCCACTGTCTTCTGAATCAAATTCAATCTTCTAATAATAGCCTTGAAAGTTTCCCATCACACAGCCTCCATTTCCTGCCAGCTCTCATAGAGTTGTAAATCAGCTGTGTCTGTCTCCCTCTCCAAGGCTCTCCTCTTCTCACCAAGCCCTGGACAGACAAAAAGCAGCCTTCGGTCAGCAGTGAAGGAATTCATCTGACTCAATCAATTGTGGACTTACCTATTCAAAAAAACTTCTTTTTACTAAATGTTTTTCCTTTGCCACCTACAGTGACATTTCCCAGCACCCTTCTTAACTCATTTCAAAGTCATGATGTGTACTTGAACACACTATTCATGTTAACAATATATTTTCCTGCCTTCTAAAATTTTTGTGCATGGCAGGAACAATTTCTCTGTCTATTTCTACATAATTTGTAATCCAAATGCTTAAAAATAGTACTGTTCACTCTACAGGTCGTCAATAAATATTTGCTGATTTAGTGATTAATCTGTGTGTTTGTAACTGTATTGAGTCATCAGAGATTTCAAATAAAATATTGAAAAACTGATCTGAAAGGAGAGTGGACTAAAGACCCAAGTGAACTTCTGCAGATTAACACCAAATTTGAACTTCATGGTATTTTTTGACATGCAGAGGAGTTAGATAACGTTTTATCACTATAAATGTACCTAAGTTATTTCTGAGTTCAGTAGTATTTTTCAATCTTAAATGTGATATTCAACTTCTGAAATATCTTGGTTCTAAATTCATCCCACAGGCAAACCAATGTCATTAAAAGTATTTAGAGACCAGGTTATATGTATTTTTAATAATGCTTTTAATTTTAAAATAAATGAAAAAACTTACTTCTCTTATAAAACAATTTGAAAGAAAACTCTCATTACATTGGTTTTTCTGAGGCTTTAAAATTAAGTTATTAGTTGTTTTAATAACTCATAACTTTCACACAGGGAGACCTGGGTTATATTTTTAGGACCTGAAACTGGTTACTCTAAATCTAAACCTTGGGTTCTCATCTGAACAATTGGAAGGTATGAGGTTGAAATGAAATAGAGTAAGAATATTTAGCTCAGTATCTAAACACAGTGATGTTGTTATCTTTATAATTATAATTACTTTGTAAGACCCAATGAAATTAGGTACTATACATTGCTAATAGAATGTGAACAATACTCTGCTTCCAATTGAAAAAAGGAGAAGTATTACTTAGGGGTATAGAATGATCGAATATTTAAATATTTCTAAGACTTCCCAGAATTCCTAGTTTTAGGAATAAAATGAGTTAAGACAAGTTCCATGTACTCATGCAGATTTTATTAGCTAGCAGTATACAGAATATTATGAAGTTGCCAATGTAAAATGAGTTTTATAACATTCATTATTTACTTTTCAGGGACATTAAAAACATACATAATAAGTATCTTGCAGTTTTATTATCTAATGGATATTTGAACATATTGACAAATTATGACCTGATAGATAACATGGGAGAATTGCCTGAAAAATTGTTTTATGAGTCATCAAATTTTAAGTCTAGAATATATTAGGCAAGTTCATTTTCACCAGTTCTTACACATTTCTTTCATCAGGTTACTGACAGGTAACTTTCTTTCAGTTCTGTTGCCTTTGGCTGCAGATACCAGGAAACCTAGATGAAAACACACACACACACACACACACACACACACACACACACACAAATCAGAAAAATTATTTTCTCACATCAGAAATCCTGTGGTAGGGGAGTCCCAGGATTGCTGAATTTTTCCAGTTAGGTCTGTCAAAGTCCAAACTGTGTTTAGACAAAAAGGGGTGGGTCCTGGGCTAAGCATTTCTTTAAGACCATTAACTCATTTTTCCGGAGCCGTGGTTCTGACACACACCACACCTAAATTACTTAGAAACAAAGAAGTATAATTGCAATGACTGATTTAGAGTGACCATCAATTCTTGCTTAAGTCCTGGGAGTGGCTCATGAAAATTCAGGGTAAGGGAACAAAATAGAGCTCTATTGGGGATAGGAGGGAACACCTTCAAGTCTCCGTGGAATCAGGCAAATACTTTGTAGTGAACTTGGCGCATCTTCATTTCTTAAGGTCTCAGCCTCCCTCCCCTCATATCATTGACTCCTTTTTCCTCCTTCTTTCTCTGCTTCTTCCTTACCATTCCCTTCCAGAAGGAAAAATAATCATTTTTTTTTTACCATATAAAGCAGTTTACCCATAATGACTTGTTGCCTCGGTATTTTGCGGCAGTTCTCAATTTATTTAGAAACTTAATAATGTTTCCTAAGCAAAAACAGAATGTTTCCTAAAAATGTGTGAGCTAGTACAGTAATTCACTTTTCTTATTCTTTACACAGTGGGTTGACATAAAAACAGAATGAAAAATTGCATTAAAAATTTCATTAGAAATCTTTATAACTGTATTAGTCAGGGATCTTCATAGAAACAGAACCACACACACACACACACACACACACACACACACACACACACACATGGAATTGGCTCACGTGATTTAATCTAAGGAATAGACTCACATTGTGGAGGTTGGCAGGTTTTAAGATCTACTGGGTGGGTTGGGAACCAAGGAGAGCTGATGATGTAGTTTCAGTTCAAAGGCCAGCAGGCTTGAGACACAGGAAGAGCTCTTGTTTTCAGTTCAAGTCTGAAGGCAAGAGGAGTCTGATGTCCCCCTTTGAGGGCTGTCAGGAAGAATTCTCTTACTTGGGGAGGGTCAGCCTTCTTGTTCTATCAAGCCCTTTAACAGCTTTCACTGATTGGACAAGGCCCACCCACATTAGGGAGGGCAATCTGCTTTACTCAGTCTTCTGATTTAAAGGTTAATCTCACCCAAAACACCCTCCCAGAAACACCCAGAACAACGTGTGACCAAATATCTGGGTCCTCCATGGTGACACATGGCATTACCCTCACAATAACCTATTGGTTGTAAGGACTCAGAGAACTGGAAGAAAACACGAAGGAAGGTCCTAAAAAAGGAAGGAAGAATTACCTGAAAAATTGTGGTCCACTCTTCCTTCAGTTGTCTTCTCTCAGGGATGCCTTCCCTGACCTTCTGGATCAGGTCAATCTCCTGATTATTCTAGCAGGGTCACATCCACGTCCTTTATTGTACACACCACAGTTACAAGCTCTCCTTCATTTTTAAACTCCTTCCAGACTTTAATCAAATAATCACGGAAAGGTCCATGACTGATTTGTTTAACATTCTAACTTCAATGCCTGTGATGCCTGGTACATGGCAAGCACTGTGCAGATATCTGCTGAGTAAATTGATGAATAAAGCAACTTGTCTAAAGTAGCTGAGCTTGATAAGGCAAAGTGTCCATCTGGGAAAATAGTGGAGCGCCAAAGCTGATTGAGAGGGAGAAAAAAAAATCATCCACAGGCATAGAAGATTAAACAGAAATATTGGCAAGGCAGAAGTTCAATGCTTTCCTAACAGAGTTGAGGTTTGGTAGAATATTTAGGTGGATATGGGGTTGTAATAAAGAATTGCAGTAATAGAAGCCAGAGATATAGATTTGAAGAAGCTTCTGGCCATGTAGGAGAGATTGGAAAAAGGTATGTATAGAAGATAGGAAAAATAATCTATATTACAAGAGCAAGGAGATGAAGATGTATCAGCAAAAGATGGTGAGAAAGTATAAACAGAGACCTAGGAGGAGAACTAGGAATTTTAAAAACAGGAAAGGAAAGGGAAAGAAGGTCTGAATTAAGAGGAGTAGAGCTATAGCATAAAATGCTACCAAGAAGTCAAGGTGAAGGTCTCCTGAGAAAAGGAGTGGTATGAAAGGCCTGATTGCAAAGAGTAAGGAAGAGTTAGGTGAGGAGCAAACAAAATCAACAAATGCGGCCATCTCATTTGAAAATGGTGCTAATAAAAAAGTGAAAGATTGTGTGAAAGTCAAGGGGATCTCCTTGCAGAGGGAAGATATTTTCAGAACAGAAAAGGTAAACATGGCCCAGCCTGTGTGGCTCAGTGGTTGAGCCTAAACCTATGAACCAGGAGGTCATGGTTTGATTCCAGGTCAAGGCACATGCCCAGGTTGCAGGCATGATCCCTAGTGATGGGCATGCAGGAAGCAGCCAATTAATGATTCCCTCTCATCATTGATGTTTCAATCTCTCTCTCCCTCTCCCTTCCTCTCTGAAATCAATAAAATAATTTTTTTTATAAAAAGGAAAAGGTAAACATGAATTTGTACAAAAAGGAAGGAGGCAATATGGAGAGAGAAACTAATGAGAGCTCTTAAAAATAACAGTAATGTTATGTGTTAACAATTTTGCTTCATCAGTCCTTGCCTGTGTTTTATGGAAAATGATTGAGCATACCTGAACAATTCTCATGTTTATCCCAGCTGCCTTAGTTGTAACAAATGAACTGCTATCAGTTCAGCTTGTAAAATGGTTTCCCCTCTTGCCCAGAATTCATGACCTTGAAATAATTTCAATTGATACTTTATTTTTAAAAAAATATATTTTATTGATTTTTTACAGAGAGGAAGGGAGAGAGATAGAGAGTTAGAAACATCGATGAGAGAGAAACATCGATAAGCTGCCTCCTGCACACCCCCTACTGGGGATGTGCCTGCAACCAATGTACATGCCCTTGACCAGAATCAAACCTGGGACCCTTGAGTCCGCAGGCCGATGCTCTATCCATTGAGCCAAACCGGTTAGGGCTGATATTTTCTTTAATCTCAGGTTGTTATGTATATTAAGACTGCTCTGTGTTAATTCTCTGTCTTCTTCCATAAGTTCTAGCAGCTAAAAATATACCATAGAAAGAATGACATAATGAGTCACTGTGCTCAGAAAGGGAGCTATCCCACAGCCAGCACCATTTCCCATATTTCCCCTCATTCCATTCGGGTCACGTTTGCTCTAACATTGGTGATGTCCCTCCATCACCTTGCTTTTCCCAATCCTCCTACTCAATTTAGAGTGATCGGCATGGCATTCCTTCAGATCTTTGATCAAGGGAAACACTAATTAGTACAGGCATACCTCGAAGAACTGTGGGTACAGTTCCGGATCGGTTCCGGATCACCATGATAAATCAAGGGAAATTTTGTGCCTAAGATCTAAATTCAGAAAGTTCTAATTGGGTGATACTGTCTGGTGCTCTGACCACCTTTCTAGAAACAAGTAGCGATTGTATTTTCCCATTACTTCGCCAAGTTTCTCATTGTAAATAAAATTCTCTTTGCCTTTCTTTATGGACCATTGATTCAAGCCTTCCTCAAAATTTAACTTAAAATCATCCTTGGGATATTCAGTGAATAGCCTTTGAAGTCATTTGGTAATTCCATGTTTTGTGGGAGTAGATTTTATTCGAATAAAAATGGTTTGCTGTTCTTTTATTGTGCTTCTGAAAAAAGTTATTAGACTGAAAATGTGATGGATCCATGCAATAGCCTGCCCAAGGCCTGAATTTTCTTCACTTGCTCTTTTCAAAAGTGAATTACAGGAATAAGTGGCCTGTCTGCCTTCTCTTTGGTTCCGGGGTAGGTAAAGCAGTCATTTGAGCTCTTTTGATTTTTATTATATGTTAAGATGAAGACAAACTAAAGCTATTCTAGAGATTATTGTTTGAAATAGAAACATTTACACAAGGAACTATCACAAAACTATGAATAGATCGCAAGGAAGGCAGTCTCCTGGAGAAGAAAGTGGCTCTAAATGTATTTTGGGGAGCAAGAGAGAGTAAGTGAACAAACCCATGACTATTCTACTCACAGTGTGTATTGGCTATGACAGTGCCCTGGATACACCAGTTGTCCAGTGCAATTTAACATTGTGGCCTCCTTGACTTGGATCAATTATATCGGTCACATTTTATCTGTTTTAATATTTATTTTTATTCTTATGGCATGAAGTGATTTTATTAGAACTGTATACCTTTATTATTAGTTTTATATAGAAATACCTAGTTGTTTGACTTTAAATATATATATATATTTTTATTGATTTCAGCGAGGAAGTGAGAGGGAGAGAAAGATAGAAATATCAATGATGAGAGAGAATTGTTGGTTGGCTGCTTACTGGGGATCAAGCCTGCAATAGGTGCATGTGCCCTGACTGGGAATCGAGCCCTAACCCCCTGCTTCATAGGTCAAAGCTCAATCATTGAGCCACACCAGTTGGGCATTGTTTGACTTATTCTGTAATAGATATAAAAGGTGGTACTAATTACTGTTATAAAGATATTTCCTAAACTACTTCTCAGTCTTATTTCTAATCCTTTGAGATTGGAATGACTACTAAATGTCAGTCCACATCACAGAAAGGATTATAGGATCATATATATATACATATAAGAGGCCTGGTGCATGAAATTTGTGCACTGGAGGGGGTTTGTCCCTCATCCCAGCCTGCACCCTCTCTAATCTGGGACCCGTTGGGGATGTCCGACTGCCCTCTCACAATCCAGGACTGCTGGCTCCTAACCGCTCACCTGCCTGCCTGCCTGATTGCCTCTAACTACTTCTGCCTGCCAGCCTGATCACCACCTAACCACTCCCCTGCCAGCCTGATCGACACCTAACTGCTCCCCTGCCGTCCCGATCGCCCCCAACTGCCCTCCCCTGCCAGCCTGGTTGCCCCTAACTGCCGTCCCCTGTAGGCCTGGTCCCCCCCAACTGCCCTCCCTCCCCTGCCAGCCTGATCACCCCCAACTGCCTTCCCCTGCTGGCCTGGTCACCCCTTACTGCCCTCCCCTGCTGGCCCACCCTGCCCTCCCCTGCCAGCCATCTTGTGGTGGCCATCTTGTGACCACATGGGGGTGGCCATCTTGTGTGAGGGTGTGACGGTCAATTTGCATATTACATCTTTATTATATAGAATGATATGGAATGACCAGTACATTTTTGAGCTCCAAGGGAAGAATTAAACTCATAGGATCCTATTTTTCTGTCCTTGATCAAATATAACTTTTCTCCCTTCTACCCCTCCTTCATCTCACCAAAGCTGTGTGGATAGAGGACCCAGCAAAAGACTCAAGGCCCTAGGGATTGGTGAAGCCATAGGATAAGAAGAATGTGGACTTCCAAATGACCATGTGGAAGGCTGTCTGCCAGTCAGTCAATGGAATCTACATGCACGAGATTTACACACTGAGTTTTGAAGACTTGCTTATTACACCATCTGACATTACCTGTCCGAACTAATTGTATTAGTTTGCTAGGGCTGCTGTAACAAAGTACCATAATCTGGCTAAATTTCAGCTTTCTGGCAAAGCTGCACAAATGACTCTAATGTTTGGCCTTCCCTTTGCTCCTTTCCAGTTATTCATGACTAGGTTAGTTACACAGTAGCAACACTCCTCTTTTTGTGGAGCATATGTAACTCAACACACACCACTTCACACCGTTCCCTTGTCCAAAACTTAGTAAAATGGCACATCTGGCTGCAAGGGAGGCTCCCAGCTAAAAACCAGGGATTCCATTATAGAAGCTGAAGAAAATCAAACTTTGAGGCAAATATAGCAGAGTCTGCTACATGTATTAAAATTCTAACTGTGGAGTAAAAACTTACTGTTCCTGCTAAGGAAAATCCAGCTATCAAGCACTGTAGAAAAGTGCATTTTATGTAAATTATCTTATCCTTGACTCTGAATCATTGCCATGCTTAACGCTGGACTTTAGGATTCCTCTCAGGTTGTTCATGGTGGGGTTTAGGGTGAATCTATAGGGTCAACACCCCCCCCCCCCCCGCCCCTTTTCTTGTTCTCTTCATTGCTGCCTTACTCTTAGACCCGTGTAAAGATTCTAGATTTGGAGGATGCAATCCCCTTTCATATTTTGTCTTCTCCGTATCTGTGCTACCCCCTTAGGCTTGCATTATAGCACCCACTCACACTGCCTGAGACATTGGTTGCTTTGTTTCATTGCCGCTGTTCCTGTAATGCAACATTTACTCAGATTACAAAGTCAGATGAAAACATCTCTAAGCCATACATGGGAGGTCCCTGGAGATTATTAGGAGTTGGCACTAGAGGTAGGGAAGCAAGCAGCTTACCGCCTCAGGTCCACATTCTACTATGTCATGCTCACTGTCCCCATATTTTTGTTACTTTATTCTCAATCTTTAAGCTTTTTCTGACCTCTTCATTAACGAGATTTATATACCACACTAGGTGTGAGTAATATGCACTAAAGGACTTCATTAGCATGTCAATATAAAGCAATTTGTTTGTCTGACCAGTGAATACTGAATCTTATCTGATATGGAAATGAGAAAATCTTTTTTCTGCCTTTTCCAGACAAAACAAATTAAAATAAATTTCAAGTGGCTTGATCCTTGGCCTCTGTTTCCTCAGGAGACCCATTGTCTTCATTAATACAAGTTACAACATTTCATATAGATGTGTTTTGTCTAAAAAACAATTCTGTATATCTGTGAGGCAAAAAGAAAACTTTGAAAGTATTTTTTTAAAAAACCAAAGAGACCTGGAATTCACCATTGTGATTTTTATTTGATTACAGGTTTTTCGGTACATTTATTTGTCTGGTGGCAAGTATAAAATAGGTCGTTTATTGGAGCTGAAGTATTGCCCACACAATGTGAAGTGGGAGGAGAATGTTTTTATTTTAATAAAGTTAACATCTGTACACCATATAGACACGCTGTTTCTGTCAGATTTTTTTTTCCTGCAGGAAAATGATGCCAAATCTGTTAGCTTTCCTCCACTCACATTGAGGATGCCAATTGCAGAATGAGTCATGGGTTGCAGTGCTCCCATTAGAAAGAGAAACCGAATGGACCTTCTAAGCAAAGGCTGTGCCCAAACAGTAAACCACTGATGTGAGTGTTTCAGCCATTTGACTTCATTTTGTTTGCATAGCTGAGCATAGTTAGGACTCCTGCTGTTTACAATGATTCATTTTGGTTATTTTTTTCAGATGCTTTAGTATAAATACTAGTATATATATTAATCTTGGTTAGACCGGATTATTTTTGTCCAGGACAAGGTAGGTTACAAGTGTTTTCCAACTTAATGGAAGAGTAATTTACATACAATAAAATGTACATATTTAAATTGGCTCACCTTTTTGTTTTCTTCAGGGTCCTTCATTCAAAGTTCAGAAGTTTTTAATTTTGATGAAGTCCAATTTTTCAACTTTTTTTTTAGGGATTGTAAATTTTGTGACCTAAGAAATTTTTACAAACCTCAAGGTCGCAAAGATCTTCTCCCATGTTTCTTGTAGAAGTCTCATACTGTTAGGTCTTACATTTAAGTCTGTAATCTATTCTGAATAAATTTTTATGCATGATGAGAAGCAAAGTTCAATGTTCATTTTTAAAATATGAACTTTCTAGTTGTTCCAGCACCATTTAATAAAAAGACTTTCTTTTCTCAATTGAATCTCCTTTACACCCTTACCAAAAATTAATTGACAATATGCATATGGATGTACTTATGGACGCTCTATTGCATTTTATTGTCTATATGCTTATCTGTTTACAAATTCCAAGCTGTCCTGATTATTGTAGCTTTATGAAAAACTTCTTTATCTTATTGGGTAAGTTCTACAACTATGTTCTTTAATAATTTCCTAGGCCATTCTAGCTTCTTTTATTTCCATATAGGTTTTAAAATTAACTTGACAGTTTCTACAAATATATAACATTGATTGGAGTTATGTTAAATTCATAGATTAGTTTAGTTATAACTAACATCTTAGTGACATTGTGTTTTCTAATCCATGAAATATTTCTCTCCCCTTAGGTCTATAAGGATTTTATAGATTCACTGTAATTTTTTTTTTCAAATAGAAAGTTTTACTTCTTTCTTTTTTATTGTTATGCAATCATACAGATCTTTTTAATACCTAGTCTACCACATATACATTGTCATACATATTATAAATGTTTACATTGCAAACCTGACAAGACAATGTTATAGTTTTTATTTGTAAGTCATAAATATTTTATG